>NC_091469.1:32510901-32555901 GCF_036971445.1 Narcine bancroftii | reverse complement strand
AGCAGTGAGAACATGCATCAATAATATTCCATTCAGTGCTCTGTTGATTATCTTCCTGGTTATTGCCAACCACATACATTAGAAATGGAATTTTTGCTTTCTGTTTCACAGTGGAAACCAAGGTGTGAATGTCATTGATCCTAAACTTCTGCATGTATTGATGACCCCAGGAGTAATTGAAATGGCTGTTCTCTGTATGTTGGTTCTACCCTATGGCTCCAAATATGGAGTTACATTTGCTTTGTACAATGAAGTATTTTGCCCTGTACCTGCCCTTCCAGTTGCATTCTTGTTTCACTACTGAATGCCCACATCTGCAACAGCTCAGCTGGATCCTTGTCCCGCTAATGAATGCAGCCTTATCCCACAGTCAAATGCACTCCCGTCTCTACTCCAACCATACACCTGTCCCTTTCATGGCCTTATACCCTTCCTGTTTCCATATATGCACCTGACCATGCCCTGCTCCCCATCACAATCTTCCCTCATCTCCATGCCATTACCTGGGCCTTAGTCCCAGACACAATTCTGCTCCAGTTTCCAGAGTCCGGACACATTCCTGCCCTTGATCCCAGACTCATTCCTGCCTGAGGTCCTGGACTAATTCCTGCCCTGACACCAAACACATTCTTGCTCCTGATCCTCGTCTCAATCCTGCTTCAGGTCTCAGATACGTTCCTACCTCAGCACTCAGACACAATCCTGCCCCTGATCTCGGGTACGATCCTCCCCCCCCCGATCCCAGACACAATCCACCACCTGACCCCAGGCACAATCTTCCCCCTGATCCTGGACACAATCCTGCCCCTGATCCTTGCCACACACTCTCCCCACTCTGTTGGTGTCCTCCAGTCTATGATTTAGTGGCATCTATCACAGGAGCCTCCTGTAATTGACAGTAGTGTGCCACCTCAAAAATCACAGGTTGTCTGCAAGTAACGAACGGATTTCATTTTTACACATGTCCACACATGAATATTTTGTCTGTAATTCTACAATATTGTGTCCATGCCACAACAGTATTGTAAGCACACAAGACATTAAAAGCACACAAACTGAGAAGAAAGAACAATTATTGAAGAGAGAGAGAGAGAGAGAGAGAGAGAGAGAGAGAGAGAGAGAGAGAGAGAGAACCCGTCGTGTCGTGTAGAGGAATCAACAATGTCGGAGTTTTGAATTTAATAAAGGTGTGGGAACTCGTTCAAACATTAGGGTGTCCATAAGTCAGGCACTCATAACTTAGAGATGCCCTTCTATTCTCCAATCAGGCAGAACATGCCCATCTGTGGCAGATACTATGGGTCCCATGATGGCTTTGTCTGCAAAACTGCAGTGGAAAAAACTTGTTGATCTTTGATGATGACCGGAGAACAGAAGGAAAGTGATACAGATTTAATGAAAGCTGAGAATGTTTTCTTTTGAATTGCTTTTTTGGGGAGAGGGGTGCCGGATAGAGAGTAGGTGAAACTAGAATCTTTTTGGCTTCTGCTTTATATATACAGTTCCAAAAAGCTCCAAATGCAATGTCTGCAAGAGCATGTAAAAGTACCTTAAATTAATCATATGAATAATGGATTTCTCCTTTTAGCAAAATACATGGCAGGCCATTAAGATGCTGACTGTAAACTCTCATGTTTTGCATGAGTAAGGTGCCAAAATGTCCCAATTACAACTAAAACTGCATGTCAGAATGAAGGTATTTTTTTTAAACATGCAAGTTTGGCAGTTACTGTGCACAGTGATGTCAGAGTGAGGGTGCTGGTGAGTGAAGGAATGTGAATATTATTTCTTCTTGTTTATCTTCAGTTTGGTCATCGAAGCTAGTAACATCCCTGTAGGCTTGAAGTCTTTATTTGGAGCTTGCAGTTTAAGATGATATAAGGTGATAGAAGCAGATATTGTTACCTTGAGAAGGGACCCTTGTCTCACCACACCTTGCCACACCGCACCTCACTTCTCCTCACCTCCTCACCATATCAAACCTCACCACATGTATTAAAGAGAATTATGAGTTCAAGGCTAGGGACTTTTCACTTCACCCTGGTGTCAACAGAATCCTGTATTTTACCTTTAAAAGCTAGGGCTAATTAGCGACCAACGTGGCAATCTGTATCTCTAGCCATTCCCTGTGATATCACACTTATTGAGCTAAGAATGGTGACATCATTATAAGGTATTATTTCATGTACCTCAGCATTATTGTATTATTTAGGACATGAGGTTTACAATGTATAAATTTTAATTTGAAAAATAAAATTTCATTGGTGGTAACTAAGGAGAAGGATTTTTTTTAACTGGGAGATGTGGGACTGGGTGGGGGTCAGTGAAATTCTTCAATAAATTTCCAGTTAAAAAGGGAGATATTGGATGTTTTAATGGGGTTTGTATCCCAGGCTGCTCTGAATGGAATTGGAGGAGATATCATGGATGACAGTTGACTGGAGAACTGCAAATATAGTATTTTCATTCAAGATAACCCAGGTAGTTACAGGATAATGAGTCTTAATATTAGTAAAACCCCTAGTATCCAGCACCTATGGGGATTGGTAGATGCTGGATAAGTGAATCTTCCAGTTGCTTGAGATTGTGTATTTCCCGATTGGGGCACTAACAGTGAGGCACTCCAATTTTAAACTTACATATTTTTTACCTATTTATTTTCCACGATTTTTTTTTTGACTATTTGGTTGAGGCTACTAGTTGCTTGAATTCTGGATAACAGGGGTTTTACTGTACAGTGATAGAGAAGTTATTGAAAAAAAAATTCTGTGGCATGATTAATGGATGAGAATTAATCAAAAATAAACAAGGAGGCTGCAGATGTCAGAAAACAGGAGAACATAGGGCAGGTCAGGCAGCAATAGGCAGATGACATTTCAGGCCAAAAGCTCTCCTTCTGGGGATTAATCAAAGATGGTCGGTTGAGTAATTTTACATAATTGTTCAATAAAGTAGCACAATGCACTGATAAGGGCATATAGTCTGCATGGAGTTCAATAATTGCTTTGGCAAGATGACAAATTTGAGCGTTCCGCTGAGTCTCTGGGAATATTCCAGGCTTCGAGTGAGAGAAATTTGAATGTCTAGGAAATTGGGGAATATTTGAATCAAGTGAGAAAATAGACGTGCATAATTTTTCTTAATAACGGAGAGGCTTAAGGGCTGAGTATATGCTTATCATGTTCTGATGACTGAGTATAACCTCATACAAACTATTGTTCAGGTGTGTGAAATAATACTAAATAATGAGGCCACAATTCTCAGCTCATTAAGTGAGATTTCACAGGGAATGTGCCTCAGAGTTTGCCAAAAATCAGAATTAGAATTTATTGTCATGAACATGTCACAAAATTCATCGTTTTGCAGCAAAATTAAAGGTGCAATCACTGTCATAAATTACATTTTTTTAAAAAATAATTAATTAATGCGAAAAGAATATAAATATAAAGTGAGGTAGTGTCTGTAGTTCATTGTTCATTCAGAAATATGAGGCTGAAGGGAAGAAGCTGTTTTTGTGTTGCTGGGCTTCATCTTCAGGCTCCTGTATCTCCTTCCTGTTGGAAGCAGTGTGAAGAGGGTATGCCCTGGATGGTGAAGATCCTTGAGGATAGAGGCTACTTTCTTACGACACCACCTTTTGTAGATATCCTCTATGGAGTGAAGGCTGATGCCCTTGGTGGCACTGGCTGCATTCACAATTCTTTGTAGTATTGTTCTGTCCTGTGCATTGACACCTCCATACCAGACAGTGATGCAACCAGTCAGAACGCTCTTCAGAGAAATTTGCAAGAGTCTTGGGTGACATACCAAGTCTCCTCAAACTCCTCATGAAGTGTAGCCACTGGTGAGCCTTCTTCATCATTGCGTTGACAATACATGCCCCAGGATAGATCTTCAATAAATAATCCACATCACAGTGCCCCTCAGTATCTATCAAGTGAGATCAGGCAACACTCAATGCAGAAGGTCAAGAAAACCATGAATAAATATCATCTGAAGCCCCTTTCACACTGGCACTTGAAAGTGGGAATTAACTGGCAATTTACCTGCCAGTATGCCGCTTTAGTTGCCCATTCAGAGCCAGCTCTTCAGCGCTTGACGTCCTGCTTTGCGGAAACTGCCAAAATGTTTGGCCTGGAAGTCAGCCTGAAGAAAACTGAGGTCCTCCATCAGCCAGCTCCCCACCATGACTACCAGACCCCCACATCTCCATTGGGCACACAAAACTCAAAACGGTCAACCAGTTTACCTATCTCGGCTGCACCATTTCATCAGATGCAAGGATCGACAATGAGATAGACAACAGACACGCCAAGGCAAATAGCGCCTTTGGAAGACTACACAAAAGAGTCTGGAAAAACAACCAACTGAAAAACCTCACAAAGATAAGCGTATACAGAGCCGTTGTCATACCCACACTCCTGTTCGGCTCCGAATCATGGGTCCTCTACCGGCATCACCTACGGCTCCTAGAACGCTTCCACCAGCGTTGTCTCCGCTCAATCCTCAACATCCATTGGAGCGCTTTCATCCCTAACGTCGAAGTACTCGAGATGGCAGAGGTCGACAGCATCGAGTCCACGCTGCTGAAGATCCAGCTGCGCTGGGTGGGTCACGTCTCCAGAATGGAGGACCATCGCCTTCCCAAGATCGTGTTATATGGCGAGTTCTCCACTGGCCACCGTGACAGAGGTGCACCAAAGAAAAGGTACAAGGACTGCCTAAAGGAATCTCTTGGTGCCTGCCACATTGACCACCGCCAATGGGCTGATCTCGCCTCAAACCGTGCATCTTGGCGCCTCACAGTTTGGCGGGCAGCAACCTCCTTTGAAGAAGACCGCAGAGCCCACCTCACTGACAAAAGGCAAAGGAGGAAAAACCCAACACCCAACCCCAACCAACCAATTTTCCCCTGCAGCCGCTGCAACCGTGCCTGCCTGTCCCGCATCGGACTTGTCAGCCACAAACGAGCCTGCAGCTGACGTGGACTTTTACCCCCTCCATAAATCTTCGTCCGCGAAGCCAAGCCAAAGAGAAGAAGAGATGAATGTACCAAACCTGGTATGGGGAGGGGGGGTGGGTCCAAATCGACCTGGGACTGACACATCTCGGGAGGTAGTATCAGAGCCAGGATCATTTCGACCCGGTATGCAGGATCCCATTAGTGACATGTTGATGACATTCTTGTGTGTGTAGGAGGTTCTTAAAGAGACAGGGAATGAGAAGAGCAACAAGTGAGATCACAGCAGAGAGCACGGTTAATTAGTATATGGAAAGAGTGCAGAATGAGAACACTATCAGGAACTTGTCGGAATGACTACAAGCCGTCCACATGCTGTTCATCAAAATGAACATTTGTGGTGTGGAATTAAGTAAAATCCACAATTACTTCCAGCAGTTCCAATTGTTGGGTGGCAAGATAACATTTTTATGCATGTGATTCACTGTCAGTGCAACTTTTCCATGCTCCGGTATGTTTTATTCCTGGTTCCATTTTACCTTGCTCGCTATAAAGTGTGTGTGTGTGTGTGTGTGTGTGTGTGTGTGTGTGTGTGTGTGTGTGTGTGTGTGTGTGTGTGTGTGTGTGTGTGTGTGTGTGTGTGTGTGTGTGTGTGTGTGTGTGTGTGTGTGTGTGTTATCCCCATTACCATTTTCTCACGCCTGTCTTTTGTAAATAAAATCATTTACAATTAAACTGCATTCAGAGTCCTTGCTTTTGAGACCCATCGAATCTGTTTTCTCACTCAACACCCACACACACCTATCCCCCCCATACCCCACCCACCTAGAGAGTGAAGGGCTAGAGTGAGGTGTGGGTAATCTCCTTATGGAACAAAGAATTCACTGCCTGCGAATACGTAATATGTTACCCAGGACGTCACCACTGGAGGTTGGGCTCCCTTTACCTCTGCGATACTGGGTTGGTAATGTGAAAGGTAACACAGAACCAGCTTTTCTTAGTATAACAACCCGCAGCCCAATGCCTACAGTGTGCCACTCCGGCCGGCTATTTCGACCTCATTCTAGGAGGACAGGGAACCTGGCCCAGACTGCGGTCACCATCTGCTCCCGCCGCCATCAATCCTTTCTGGTGGCACCTGCAAGGCATTGGCAATCATCTGCTGGTCAGACAGACCACTCAGGAAACTCGCTTCCCAATGAAAATCCAGGGAATTAAGGACCCCCTCTTCTCCAAACTGAAGCAGTGGCGTGACTATTTGTTCATCTGGGCTCTGCTGACATCAGTCCCCTCACCTGGTTAGCTCCTTAACAGAGTTGTCCCAGGACTTTATTATCTCACTGTGACCACATACGTGCGCATCTGAGGTCCACCCATTTTTGGCTACTTCTCCCTTTTACAGGGTTGGCAGGGTGCCCTAGTGACAATCCTGAGATGGCGCAGTCACTGGTTGAGCTTGTATAGGCTCAGGCACAGAGGAGGGACAACATGTGTCATCTGACTCAGTTTCCTCCTGGTCATACCCATCCAGACACACATACCCAATTCCCCCAACAATGTGTCAATCCCCTCCCCCGCTGGACATTGACTCAGGCTTTCCCTGGATCAAGCTGTGAGCCAGACCAGGCAGCTGCTTGCAGCTGCTGTGTTTCAATCAGCTTGAAAGCTGCCTCCATGACATTAATTTCTAGGTTGATCACTGCCCTTGAGCAATCTGCACTGCTTCTTGCAGGGCACATCAGTGATGCTGCAGGAATTCTATCTCCCTATCTTTCTGTGCGCCTTGATTACTTAACTCAGACCTGATACCCCACTGGTGCCTAAGTAGGGATATCAGTAACCTTAAGACTCCTCCAAAACTCTCTCTCCACACACATGCACTTAGTTGTTAATATGATCTTCCACTCCCACGTGGTTAAGACTCCAAGTGTGAACAGCCAAAACTGTTTGAACCCTGATTGCAGAGCCATTTGTCATTTTGGGAAGATTATTCAATTCACTGGATTTACAGAGAGACAAGTCTAGACACAAGTGTTACAATCACACCTAACTTTAATTAACACATGGGAGACAAATGGGGAGAACATTAAATGTACTCGATTTCTATTTCACTTAAGCAATGATATAGATGTTCACCTTGGACAAGGTTGGACTCCGACAATAGTGAACTTATACACAACACACATACATACTTAAGTACACACACTATGTACAGTTACTCTTACATACACCTGGTTCACTGACCAATGGGGATGTAGCTCTCTGCAAGTATTGATCTATCGCAATACTACAGGTCAGCTTTGGTGTAGTGCACACCTTACTCGCGACACTTCCAGCGATGTTCACAGTAGTGACCTGGCATGGAGCAATGTATGGGGCTTGGTCCATGAGGAAGAGAGAAAGGATGTGCTATACATCGATGTTTTATACTTTGCTAATCTGCGCTTCTAGCCAATAATGACCCTAGGGGATTTAAATTAGCCAACAGCAAAGTGTGCACAAATGGTTGTAGGAGTCCAACCTTGATTGACAGGTGATGTGACACATGACCACCTGCACTACAAACATTCCAGATAGGCAGGAAGGCCATGTTTCCTCCACACATTATCGATAGTAAGAGGAAGTTCAACCAATCAATAGCCATTGAATAAAGTCAAAACACAGAAATGCTGGTGGAACTCATCCAGTCTCGCAGTGTTCATGGAAGGTAAAGATATATTACTGATGTTTCAGGCATGAGCCCTTCTCAAGATCCGCCCTGTTATTAAACTTCAAAATGCTGGACTTCAGGCTTCTATACCTTCATCCCAAAAGTAGTAGAGTGAACAAGGTGATGGGGGTTCACTATGATGTTAGCTGCATTCTTGTAGCAGCCCATCACATAGATGTCTTCAAGGTATGGTAGGTGGGAGCCTGAGATGGACTTGGGTATGTTTTCTGCATTTTCCATTCCTGAACACTCGAATTACCAAACCAGGACTTCATGAAACAAGTATGGGAATTTGATTGATTACCACACATTATTAGCTGACTAAGTATTAAATTGGGTTTAGCTGAGTTAGATATCATTTCAAGGGGAAATCTCACACAAGGGGAAATTGAATTGGATGCTTCTGAAACCTTCATGCTCATGGAGTTGACCTTTTCTCACCTAATTATGCAACTTTTTGTGTAATCTCAGGCTTACTGACATAAATCAGCTCTTAAAGGTCTACCAATAATCTTTGAACTGTAACTCAATAGTAAGCAACACATTACTGATTAGACGTGAATTAAGAGACCTCCAATTTAATATTTAGTATTGATCTGCTGGATTCATAAAGCACTGTGACCATATTCTTTTGCTTATTCATCATTTGGAATTCTTAATTTCATATGCCACAGTTTGTCATCCATTCTTCACTGATTATCCAATACCTCACATGAAGGACACACATCCTCCCTGTACATTTTCTCTTTCTTCATACCAGCTTCTAATGCAGCTTGTCTCTGGCTGTTATAGCCATGAATGTTTAAACATCTGCCAACCTTGCTTGCTCACAAATGAGTAAAGTCAGGCAAAGGCAATGGATCTCTTTATTTCCACTGGGGAGCTCACAACTCCCACTCGAGCTACATGTTTATCACAATGTAAAGATTTCTAATGCTCCTTCTAACATCATGTTGGTCTCTTCATGATTTTTAGTTGAGGATTGATTGAGATTTAAAGACAGTTATTGAATCACAGAGTTAGTTCTCCAGTCGGAAAAGGGACCATTCTGACCAAGTAGACTATGCCAACAATGTCTTCACTTCTACCAGTTCTTTTGGCAACTTGCTTTTTTTTAAAAAGCACCACTATCTGGGTTTTAAAAAGTAACCTTGGTCCCTTTGAAATTGTTTCCCTCTCACCTTAAACATATAACCTCTAGTTTTCAATTTCTCTACCCTTGAAAAAGGTTATGACTGTTTACCTTATTAATGCCCTTCATGATTTTAATAACCTCTATAAGGTCCTACCTATCCAATCAGAGACAGTCAACTTGGCTTTGTGAAGGACAGATCATGTCTCACAAGCCTGATAGAGTACTTTGAGGAGGTGTCCAGACATATTGATGTGGGTAGTGCGGTGGATGTGGTCTACGTGGATTTTAGTAAGGCATTTGACAAAGTTCCACATGGTAGGCTTATTTAGAAAGTCAGAAGGCATGGGATCCAGGGATGCTTGGTCATGTGAATTCAGAATTGGCTTGCCAGAAGGAAGCAGAGGGTAGTGGTGGAGGGAGTACATTCGGATTGGAGGGTTGTGTCCAGTGGAGTCCCTCAAGAATTGGTTCTGGGACCTCTGTTTTTTTGTGATTTTTAATAACAATTTGGATGAGGGGGAAGAAGGGTGGGTTGGAACATTTGCAGATGACATAAAGGTTGGTGGTGTTGTGGATAGTGTAGAGGATTGTAGAAGATTGCAGAGGGACATTAATAGGATGTAGAACTGTGCTGAGAAGTGGCAGATGGAGCTCAATCTGGAGAAGTGTGAGTTGGTACACTTTGGAAGAAATTGGAAACATTTGTTGTCCAGTGTTATTAAACTCCATGAAATACATCTTTTTTTCCACCAGGCTTTTGTTTACCTATCTCCTTGGCCTACCTCCTCTGATAAGGATCCTCTGTGATATGTACAATCACAGTTGCCTAAAAAATATTTTCATTTTTTAAGCAACTTTTCCTGTTGCTTGCAAAACAGCACAATGCACTTAATTGGAAATGAAGTACTTTTGAAATGCAGTCAATTATTAAGTGCATTTTCTTTTTGAAGGTGAACACTGTCATTTTAGTTTGGGAAATGCCCAGATGTATGTTTTGTAGTTTATGATGGGAGAACCTGAAACACATTCCTTTGAAAAAGAGTTGGATAGCCAGTTGGAAGTAATATAAATGCTGTCCAGCAGAGGGCAAACCATGCCAATGTGACAGTTGTGAATATGCCAGGACCCAATCAGGAATTGAGTGCAGTATTGCAAATATTTCATGATTCAATTGAAAGCTGAAAAGTGTGAAGATAAACTGGAGTTCCATGAATTACATTTTCTACTCTGAGACGTCCTATTAGATTGCTTTTATGGTGAAGAAATCCAGAGCACGGAAACAGAACGTAGAGCACATAGCTAGGGAAATATTGTCAATATCCATCCTTTCTCAGACATGTGTGCAATCATCAAAAATTAGATTAGTCTTTTCAGTGCAGGTAACCCAATAGAAACCCTTCTGGAAGTAGCAGCCTGCATCTGCCCCCTACATATCATCCCCATTTAGATATATCTTTCTGTGTCTCCATCCCATTGTGTCTGTCAGTCTCTATTTGTTTATCCATTTATCCATTCAAACTTATTTTTTAGCTTTGTCTATCCATCTAGAGACTATTTGTTCATCTAATTCTACCTCTAACAAGAAGTAAATCAAGCCTTGTCATCCATTTTCTGAGTGACTATAATCTCATTACTTCTCTGAAGCTTTCTTTCCTCCAGAGGAATAATGGAAAGAACAAAGGATGATCTGACATTTTTCAGAAAAATAAACTTTAATCATAATGAATTATTTATAAAATAAAACTGTTTAGAGACTTTTTACCTCCTTAGTGTTACATTCATAAATTTCCATCACTGCACACTGTTACATTTGTTCTCTATTTCAAGATTCAAGATTCAATTTACTGTCATTGTAATAAAACAGTGTCATATTACACAATTACTTTTGCCTGCTGTCTTCTTCTTTGGCTTGGCTTCGCGGACGAAGATTTATGGAGGGGGTAAAAGTCCACGTCAGCTGCAGGCTCGTTTGTGGCTGACAAGTCCGATGCGGGACAGGCAGACACGGTTGCAGCGGCTGCAGGGGAAAAATGGTTGGTTGGGGTTGGGTGTTGGGTTTTTCCTCCTTTGCCTTTTGTCAGTGAGGTGGGCTCTGCGGTCTTCTTCAAAGGAGGTTGCTGCCCGCCAAACTGTGAGGCGCCAAGATGCACGGTTTGAGGCGATATCAGCCCACTGGCGGTGGTCAATGTGGCAGGCACCAAGAGATTTCTTTAGGCAGTCCTTGTACCTTTTCTTTGGTGCACCTCTGTCACGGTGGCCAGTGGAGAGCTCGCCATATAACACGATCTTGGGAAGGCGATGGTCCTCCATTCTGGAGACGTGACCCACCCAGCGCAGCTGGATCTTCAGCAGCGTGGACTCGATGCTGTCGACCTCTGCCATCTCGAGTACTTCGACATTAGGGATGAAAGCGCTCCAATGGATGTTGAGGATGGAGCGGAGACAACGCTGGTGGAAGCGTTCTAGGAGCCGTAGGTGATGCCGGTAGAGGGCCCATGATTCGGAGCCGAACAGGAGTGTGGGTATGACAACGGCTCTGTATACGCTTATCTTTGTGAGGTTTTTCAGTTGGTTGTTTTTCCAGACTCTTTGGTGCAGTCTTCCAAAGGCGCTATTTGCCTTGGCGAGTCTGTTGTCTATCTCATTGTCGATCCTTGCATCTGATGAAATGGTGCAGCCGAGATAGGTAAACTGGTTGACCGTTTTGAGTTTTGTGTGCCTGCTGTAAGGCAGATAGATTCGCCATCGGCAGAAACCGCTTGAAGCTCCTCTTAAAGTCAGAGGAAGAGAAGCAAAAGAGAGTCCCCTGAGAGTCACTGAGTGCCCACAGATTCTCTTCCAGCATTCCCACAACTCTCGCAGCCAGAATCCAGTCCAAACCATTGGCAACCTGAGCTCCAGGTCCAAACTTCCGACACAGTCAGGAACCCTTCAGCGCCTTCAGCATCCTCTTGCATCCCAGTTCCAATATTTGGTACCCCTTCAGTCAGTTTCAAGCCAGTCTCCAGCAGTCCACAGACCGGTGCAAGTACCCCAACTGCAGTCTCCAGCAGTTAACAATTTCTCTAGCGCCTTTCCATGGTTCTAGGCCTGGAGTGAAGCAGTGTGGTCCCAAGCCGGCAAAAATCACCATTGCCACCACTGCATATACTCCCCTCTCTGTTGTTTGAGGGGATTCCCCTTTGGTGTCAGTCCCTCAATGCCCAGAAGAGGAAGGACTGTGGTCCTTCCTCACAAAGCCCTCCAATCATCGATGCATTTAATAACCTGTGGCACAAATTGGTGGGTGAGCAGATGAGGGGGAAGGGTGTTATCGTTGAAGGGATGTTATTCAGCATCACCTTTGTGGCTTTCAGTTTGCTTGATAAGCTGATTAGATTGTGTTGTCAATCATTCCACATTTTTCATTTGGCGTGCAGGAGAGTGTGCAATTAGTCTCTTTTTGAAAAAAAAAACAGCTTTGTGGATTAAATAGGAAAATACTGTCTCAATAAAGGGACATGATGAGGCAGAATGCTCAGAGTCAAGGCATTTACCTATTCTGACTCCAGCTTGAAAGCTGTGATGCATCATCAATAATCACAAAAGACTGAATTTTTGGAATTGATAGGCTTTTATTAACTATAAACTGGAACAGCCGACAACTTCATCGACTGATCAAGGCAGAGTGGAATGGGGAACATGCAAAGTATTGGTCTCAGGAGGACCGTCCAGCTGGCAGCAGCTAATCATAGCATAACCGTGGTTTACCACAAGCTGTATCTGTAGGATGTAGTTTTTTTCCCCCAAGAAAAATGTTAGCATCCTTTCTTCAATGCATTTAAACACACCAGTTAATTACAGGCTAAAATAAATATATTTCTGTATCATACAAGGACATCTGTAAGTATATCATTACTTAAATGCTTTCACTTTATAGGTTTATTGATTTGATTGTCCTCCAGTTGGATTACAATCCACAGCAGCTACATCTTAATGTTACAAATGTTTTCATCAGTTTCACAACAGCCAAGTTACAGGTAGTGAGTGGAATGTCATCTCTATTCTTGGGTTTTAGAGAAATGCCTCTGACGGACTGCATGCATAGAAAAGTGCAGTCAAGGTAGTTTATTGGTTTGCACACAAAATTTATCTGGTAGCATCAATGTGTAATATCAATTTCTGTGTGCACACGTCATGCTGCATCTAATCCATTTTAGGACATCTACTAACTATAATATTTCACATTCACGAATCAGCCTGGCCAGAAAGAGTTAAAGCAGGCAATTCAGATTTGGTGTGATTGAGATGAGTTGGATCGATTCAACTGTCTGTTCTACATCAGTCAGAGACAGATTTCAATAAAAATCTATTCTGTTGGCTAATCCAATATCACTTCTTAACAAATTACCTGCCACAAGTCCATAGTTACTTCCAGCTTGCCCAGCATTGTTGACAAGACGGATCAATGAATTGTGCCTTCTTTTCTAAGATGAGTTAAGCTCAGGATCTTTTAAAATGTTTTCGCAGGGTTGAAGATTTCCACTAACAAGTTTTGAAATCAGCTGCTTTTGTCAAAAGAACAACGGGATAAATGAATGAGAAAGTTTCTTTCCTGGTCCAGATATGAAAATGGAAGTTTCCCCAGAGTGGAACACAATGACACTAAATGCCTGATCAAATTCCCAGCTCTGGAAATTCAACTGCAACCTCTCTTTTGTGAATCTAGCATCTCTGGATGAGCAACAGGTTTGTACTTAATAAAGTCATTCACTATGCATACAAATTACTGGGAAAAATGAATCTGTGCTTCTAAAGCCACCATCAGTCAACCTAGTTTCCACAGCGTTGCATACTCTGCAGCAGGTGGTTTAAGGGGACATTCCTTAAAGAGTATACCATGCTTGTCTGGGTAGAGACACTTAAGTTATTAATTTAATTGCTCTCCCATAAGCCTATCCTACCCTTTCCAACTGTAATATTAGCCCCTACCTTTCACCCCACTTCCACTCAAACCTATGATCCTCCCCTGAATTTGTCTGTCCAATAATCCTCGTGCCGAGCTCTGACACTTCAACTATAGTCCCCAATCACCCTCACCAATCCGCTGCCAACAGAAAAGCTGATGACATGCTCATATATCTGCTTCTCCCCCTATTGCAGGTTTCCAACTTGCCTATCAGTGTGATGCAAACCCCTTTTTGAAAAACCTTTTCATCCACACTGCAACTTTTCTCATTTGTGAACTTCCACAATTCCCCACAAGTCCTCAGCCGGTCAAAGACATGACCAAATCCCTTTGGGAATTCCAAACTATAGTCAGGTATATTCTCACATCCCTCTTAGGATATGAAAGAAGGCCATTTGTCCCATTAAGTGAATTTTTTTTAATTTAAAATTTTAATTTAGAGATTCAGCAAGATAACAAAACCTTCTGGCCCATGAGCCTGTGATGCCCAAATACACTCATGTGACATTCTAACCACATAGGTCTTTGGAGCGTGAGAGAAAACTGGAGCACCCAGAGGAAACCGAGAAGATCAGAGGAAGAGGGTGCTAAATTCTTGCAGACAGCACCGAATTTCAACCCACATCATTTGCACTAAAACCATCATGCTAATGACGCTGCTCTGTGCTAACTATGTTGAGCGATGGTACCATGTCATCCTTAAGTGTCACTTCCCCACTTTCCCCCTCAACCCAAATTCTCCTGCTATAAATCTGCATGGAGCTATTTGTAGCTGCTGGTTAATCAACTTACACCTTTGGTCCTGAAGTAAGAATGACTCAAGAGAACTGAAATACTTTGCTACTCTGTATGAAGAAGAAAACTAAAACCAACATCAAGTTTCAATGTCTTATCATTACATTTTTGAACAGTTTTGATTACAGTATGCAGATTTACAAAAGTACCAAGGAGGCCATGTTTTGATAGCGCTGGCTGAGGTGTGATTTGAAGTTCTTTCTTTCCCCATTTCCTTCTCTCTCTGAGTATATTCTTCACCATCAGCCTCCAGTGTAATAATGGCTTCCAGGGTCAGACTGCTTTTGACTTGAACTGAAATGAGATAAGCATAAAGTATATTTTTGCATTAATTTTGAGTGCTTGCAGGCCCAACAAAATGATTGGATTTTCAACTTGTGCAGTCAGTGCTAAAATAGATTCTCATGTTACTCTAATAAAGCTATTAAATTGTCAATTTTTGCTTCATGGCAGACTGTATTGTTCATGCCACATGACAGGACTGCATAAATCACTAAATGGCAGGAACTAAAGGTACAATTTGATCTTTTAGGAGTGGTTAGGAAATATTTTTTTAAATTCATTTCAAGGATTTGGGGTCTTTGTCGGCTGAACTAATATTTAATTGCCCATCCCTAATTACCCTTGAGGAGGTGCGGGTGAGTTGCCTTTTGAACTTCTGCAGTTCTTGAGGTGTGGGTGTACCCACAATGCAGTTTGAGAAGAAATTCCAGGATTTTGTCCCAACAGGGACAGTGATCTATTTCCAAATGAGGATGGTGTATTGCTTGGAAGTGGTGATGCTATCAGACTTTTAGTACGCTTGTCCTTCCGACTTACATAAGGTATTGGGTGAGGCAAAATTTGGAGCATTGTGTGCATTTCTGCTCACTTAACTACAGGAAAGATATCAATAAGATTGAAAGAGAACAGAGAAAATATACAAAGAGTTGCTGGAACTTGAGGAACTAAGTTACAGATAAAGGTTAAATAAGTTGAGATGTTATTCTGTGGAGTTTTGGAGAATGAGATGTGATTTGATAGAGGTGTACTGCCAAAATGTTTGGCCTGGAAGTCAGCCTGAAGAAAACTGAGGTCCTCCATCAGCCAGCTCCCCACCATGACTACCAGACCCCCACACCTCCATCGGGCACACAAAACTCAAAACGGTCAACCACTTTACCTATCTCATCTGCACCATTTCATCGGATGCAAGGATCGACAACAAGATAGACAACAGACTCGCCAGGGCAAATAGCGCCTTTGGAAGACTACACAAAAGAGTCTGGAAAAACAACCAACTGAAAAACCTCACAAAGATTAGCGTATACAGAGCCGTTGTCATAACCACACTCCTGTTTGGCTCAGAATCATGGATCCTCTACTGGCATCACCTATGGCTCCTAGAACGCTTCCACCAGCGTTGTCTCCGCTCCATCCTCAACATTTATTGGAGCGACTTCATCTCCAACATCGAAGTACTCGAGATGGTAGAGGCCGACAGCATCGAATCTACGCTGCTGAAGATCAAACTGCGCTGGGTAGGTCACATCTCCAGAATGGAGGACCATCGCCTTTCCAAGATCGTGTTATATGACGAGCTCTCCACTGGCCACTGAGACAGGTGCACCAAAGAAGAGGTACAAGGACTGCCTAAAGAAATCTCTTGGTGCCTGCCACATTGACCACTGCCAGTGGGCTGATATCGCCTCCAACCGTGCATCTTGGCGCCTCACAGTTTGGCGGGCAGCAACCTCCTTTGAAGAACACTGCAGAGCCCACCTCACTGACAAAAGACAAAGGAGGAAAAACCCAACACCCAACCCCAACCAACCAATTTTCCCTTGCAACCGCTGCAACCGTGTCTGCCTGTCCTGCATCAGACTTGTCAGCCACAAATGAGCCTGCAGCTGACGTGGACATTACCCCTTCATAAATCTTCGTCCGCGAAGCCAAGCCAAAGAAAGAAAAGAAAGAACAAAATGATGAGGGGTGTGCATAGAGTAAACACAAGAATGCTTTATCCACTGTAATGAAGTGAGAGAAGAACTGGAGGATATAGATTAAGGGTGAAAGGTGGTGTGTAAAGGGAACATTAGGGAAAACTTCATGCAGAGAGTGTCGAATGAGCTATCTGCTGCAGTGATGAACATGGGCTCAATTTCTAGATTTAAGAAATATTTGGATAGGTGTATGGATAGGAAGAGAATGGAGGGGTCCGGATACAGGTCAATGGGACTAGCCAGAATAGTAGTTTGGCACAGCCTAGATAGGCCAAAGGTCCTGTTTTTGTACTGAAGTGTTCTGTGGTTCTATTGAAGAAGTTCTGAGTTTGGAAGATGCTGTCAAATGAGTCTTTGTGATCTGCTGCAATGCATCCTGTTGATGGTACGCACTGCTGCTACTGTCCATCGGTGGAAAAATTAATGAATGGTTGTGGATGGGATGCCTATCAAGTGAGCAGTTATGTCTTGTATGTCAAGCTGAACATCCAGGCAAGTGAAGAGTTTTTTCATCATACTCATGAATTGAGCCTTGCAAATGGTGGACAGGCTTTGTGAAAGTGCGTTGCTTGCCACAGACTTCTGAGCATATGACCTTTAGCCACATTTTGTATGCATCAGTTCAATGGTAACCCTTCCATCCATCCCCCAACCCCAACCCCAGTCATTGACGGTGGGAGAATCGCCACATTAATGCTATTGAATGGTTGTAAGTGGACTTGGACTTGTGAGAATGTGACTTACCTCCTTTAATTCCAGGCATGATCCAGATCTTGCTGCATTTGGATGTGTACTGCACTGTGATCCAAAGAATTGGAAATTGTGCTGAACAACATGCTATCAACAGCAAAGATAGTGCCTTCATCTGACCTTACAATTCAAGGAGAGTCACTTATGAAGCAATTGGAGATGGACAGGCCTTGATCACTACCTTCAGAAACTTGTGTCCTTGGCTGAGATGGTTGACCTCCAAAGTGATTGAAAAATTGAACTTTCCTCATGCACGTGCCACTAGATCATCTATAATTTGAGACAAAATGGTTAGCGCAAAGCTATAATAGTGCCAGTTACCTGGGTTTGTATCTAGCACTTTGTAAGGAGTTTATACGATATCCCCATCATACATGTGCGTGTTCTCCAGATGTTCCAGTTTCCTCCCATCCTCCAATAATGTATGGGATTGGTCGGCTAATTGGGTGTAATTGGACCCCATGGGGGGTGCGGGGTGGGGGGGGGAATTTGTGACACATTGCTGTAACACAATTGAAAGCTTGGATTTGTACAAGGGATCTATCTTCTGTGAGCTTCAGTTTTGGGAAATGGCTTTGGATGATGGCTTGGGATAATTAGTTTAATTGGTGATTCAGCCTGTCGGGAAGAAGCAGGGCTACTCAGTACACATACACATGGGTTTTTTTCCTTCTAACAATAGGTTTTAAAGCTAGGCAATTCTGTATTTAATAAAAACAAAATCAGTGGTACTTTTCTCAAAACTGTCATTTCTGGATTAGCGTAGAGATACAAATTTTAACATTCCCTAATTTTTATCATGATGGTGTCTAATTGGATTGTACTGTTCAAGCCATTCATTTAATCAGGGCACAAATACCCTTGAGTAGGAAAATGACAAGGACAATTCATATATCCTCTTGCAATCATTTCAGTGGTAATAGCTGATTGTGCGCTAGGGACAGGGGAGTGCTGTTTGCCATTTGCTCCAAGGCACTTGCCAAATTAATGATCTCTTGTGAGATTCTAGTTATCCCACGGTTGGGGAAGGCATCCATCCAGAATCTTTCGCCCTCAGAAATAGACCTTGGCTTTCTTAAGACAGGAAAATGGCTGACGTTAATCAGTTATTTATATGTAAAAGTCATAATTAAAAGATATAATTTCTTGCATAGGAAATTGGCAGAAGTCTGGGAAGATGCTTCTAATAGACAGTAACATCCGCATTCTATAAGCCTGAGTTTTAATAAGGTAAATGGTTGGTTACGCAATAATTTTAAACCATCAACGTTAACAATGGGGAGAGGAACTTCAAGGCTGGGACAATATTACATTGAAACTAACTGGCACCTTCACTGTTGCTGGGTGAGCCCTATGGCCATTGGTAACTCAAATCGCGACTGACAGGTTGAAAAGTTCAATCAGCTGCAGTTGCACGGGAAAGCCCTTTATGAATGGGTTGCTCATTGACAGATTGTTGACTCGACTGGCAAAGTCATTTAGCGCCACTGTGTTAAAAGGCATTATGGATTCCGTAAGTCTGTTGTCGAGCTGTTCAGCCAGTTTCGGGAAGAATCTCTGGGCCACTAACACCTTTGTGAGCTGCTCAGAACATTGTACATTTTAGTGTGCTTTTGAATTGTCAGCCAAAAGTCAGTTCAGTTGATGGGGATGGGGATGGGGATGCGGATGGGGGTTGGGGGGAAGTTTCTTGTAACACAATTGAAACCTTGGATTTGCACAACGGATCTGTCTTCTGTGAACTTCAGTTTTGGGAAATGGCTTTGGATGATGGCTTGGGATAATTAGTTTAATTGGTGATTCAGCCTGTTGGGAAGAAGCAGGGCTACTCAGAACACATACACATGGGTTTCCCCACCACCCCCCCCCCCCCCCCCCCACCAACAACAGGTTTTAAAGCTAGGGAATTCTGTATTTAATGAAAATCAAAATTGGTTTCGCTTTGCTCATACCTGTTATTTCTGGATTAGCGTAGAAATACAAATGTTAACAATGGGACCTCCACATGGGACCTTGGGAGTTTGTACAGCAGAGGTGTTGAGGAATACACTGGTGTAGTACCTTGAAAGTGGCATTACAGGTAGATAGAGTGGTCAATAAAGCGAATGATGCAATGGGTTTCATCAGTCAGAGTACTGAGTATCTGCGAAGTTGGGAAATCAGATGTATAAGATGTTAATGAGGCTACATTTGTTTAGATTTAGTAACAGTGGGTCATTTTTAATTTTAAATCTGAAATAGATTGGCTTTTGTCATGGAACCTTTGCATCATCAATGTCCAAGGTAATGGCTATATCCATTAGGAGATTGTTTAACCATCTACCCATGGCATTCAAATATTATGACCATTACTACGTTCTCCACCATGAATATCCTCAGTTACCATTGATTAAAAGCTCCAGTCACATAAGCTTCATGGCTATAAGAGCAATTTGGGTTCATGTGACTTAAACTCTGACATTTCAAAGCCTTTCTACCATCAAATAAAGCACAAGAGCTTGATAAAATATTCTCCACGTATCCGGGTGAGTGCAGCTCAAACTAAGCTCCAGAAACTCAACTCTATCTGAGGCAAAGCAGCTACATGATTAGCATCATGCAAGTCGTCCAAAGTCATCATTCCCTCCACCAATGGCTCTGTAGCTGCAATGTTCACCATCTATAAAAATGCACTGCAAACGCCACTCTAAAAGCAGCCAACTCTTCTCCAATCCCTGCCAGTGTCACCCAGTTTCTGAAAATGGACTGAAAGTGTTTTGATCTACCCTGCAGGTGAAAACCTTACCTTCAACTCTTTAATAGGGCCAACTGCCACTTTTCTAGCTGAGTAAGTTCTTAACTGTTCAACGTTTCTTGATAGCTTTATACCTTTTCTCTTCCAGTACTCTTTGCAGACGATGCCGCTTTAGTTGCCCATTCAGAGCCAGCTCTTCAGCGCTTGACATCCTGTTTTGCGGAAACTGCCAAAATGTTTGGCCTGGAAGTTAGCCTGAAGAAAACTGAGGTCCTCCATCAGCCAGCTCACCACCATGACTACCACCCCCGCCCCCACATCTCCATCGGGCACACAAAACTCAAAACAGTCAACCAGTTTACCTGTCTCGGCTGCACCATTTCATCGGATGCAAGGATCGACAACGAGATAGACAACAGACTCGCCAAGGCAAATAGCTCCTTTGGAAGACTACACAAAAGAATCTGGAAAAACAACCAACTGAAAAACCTCACAAAGATTAGCGTATACAGAGCCGTTGTCCTACCCACACTCCTGTTTGGCTCCGAATCATGGGTCCTCTGCTGGCATCACCTACGGCCTCCTAGAACGCTTCCACCAGCAATGTCTCCGCTCCATCCTCAACATTAATTGGAGCGACTTCATCACCAACATCGAAGTACTCGAGATGGCAGAGGCTGACAGCATCGAATCCACGCTGCTGAAGATCCAACTGCACTGGGTAGGTCACGTCTCCAGAATGGAGGACCATCGCCTTCCCAAGATCATGTTATATGGCGAGCTCTACACTGGCCACCATGACAGAGGTGCACCAAAGAAGAGGTACAAGGACTGCCTAAAGAAATTTCTTGGTGCCTGCCACATTGACCACCGCCAGTGGGCTGATATCGCCTCCAACCGTGCATCTTGGCGCCTCACAGTTCGGCGGACAGCAACCTCCTTTGAAGAAGACCGCAGAGTCCACCTCACTGTCAAAAGACAAAGGAGGAAAAACCCAACACCCAACCCTAACCAACCAATTTTCCCCTGCAACCGCTGCAACCGTGTCTGCCTGTCCCACATCGGACTTGTCAGCCACCAACGAACCTGCAGCTGACATGGACATTACCCCCCCCCCCCCCATAAATCTTCGTTCACGAAGCCAAGCCAAAGAAGACTAACTTTTTGTGAACTATTCCACGGGCCTCCATATTCCATAAATAATTTTACTTCCTCTGATTTGGAACAGTAGGGGTGATGAGTTCCTTGCAGCTTTATAATAGAGCAAAACTGCTTATTGATCTAAAATCTGAATAGGAAAGATTTAGTATTGCATAGTTCCAGAAGTATAAAATGGAAATCAGCATAACACTGTGATGTATTGACCAGATGAGACATTGAAACCTCATTTACCCTCACAACTGAGGGAAAATCATCCCTTTACACCAGTGGTTCGCAACCTATTTTTCTTTCCACTCAGATACCATTTTAATTAATCCCTATGCCATAGGTGCTCTGTGATTAGTAAGGGATTGTTCAAGGTGGTATGTTGGTGGAAAAAGTTTGAAAACCACTATTTTAATCGTACCTAATTGACTCATTATGTGCAGGGTTTCATAACTCCAAAGGAAATGGGCCAATGATAATTTTTCTCAAGCAAAATATTACAGTAACAATTGGGTCTAGAGCAGTGATTCTCAACCTTCACACTCACATACCACCTTAAGCAATCCCTTACTAATCACAGAGCACCGATGGTATAGGGATATTTAAAATGGAATGTGAGTGGAAAGAAAAAAGATTGAGAACCACTACTTTGCACTCTTTTAAACAAAATGGAGAGAGTGCAGAGAAGGTTCACGAGAATGTTGACAGGATTTCAGGGTCTGAGTTACAGGGAAAGGTTGAGCAGACTGGGGCTTTTTTCTCTGGAGCATAGAAGATTGAGAGGGGACTTGATAGAGGTGTTTAAGATTTTAAAAGGGACAGAGTAAATGTGGATAGGCTTTTTCAATTAAGAAAGGGGGAGATTCAAACTAGAGGACATGGTTTAAGATTGAAGGGGGAAAATTATAAGGGGAACATGAGGCGAAATTTCTTTACGCAGAGGGTGGTGGGGATGTGGAATGAGCTTTCGGCAGACGTGGTCGAGGCGGGATCATTGGTTACATTTAAGGAAAGACTGGATCATTACATGGATAGGAGGGGACTAGAGGGTTATGGACCGGGTGCTGGTCAGTGGGACTAGGAGGGTGGGGATTTGCTATGGCATGGACTATTAGGGCCGAACTGGCCTGTTCTGTGCTGTAAGTGGTTATATCTTCTTTCTTTCTTTGGCTTGGCTTCGCGGACGAAGATTTATGGAGGGGGTAAAAAGTCCACGTCAGCTGCAGGCTCGTTTGTGGCTGATATGGTTAAATGGTTATATAGAACAGAGGATTTAACACTGGTGCCCTGAGCAATATTTATTCCTCAATCAATATTACTCATGAAATAACTGGTCATTAGCATGATCATGGGGGCTTTCTAGTCTAGAGTAGTTACTCTGTTTGCCTCATTGCAGTGATGACCCTGCATAGGTCGAGTGTGGAGGAAGTGAAAAGTGTAGAAATCTGCATAAAGTGTGCCAGAGGGCACAAAGAATGTTCTGGATCATCGACTCTCTAGTAAGAATGAAACTTGTGAGATAAAGAGGACTGCCATAAAAAGGGCAAAGGTAGGGCAGAGCATAACAGCTCCCTCACTGAGTTAGCAGAGAAGCAACAAATTGAATGGCTTTGACCTGTGCTACACCATTCCATTACTCTATGAAATGGTGGCAGTGAAAGTTTCTGGGCCATTGGCTCTGAAGAGAGATTGAGCATCAGAGCATATGTCTTTCTCTCAAGATATTTGAAAGTGTACAGCAGTTGCGGGAAGCTCATATCTACTGAGCAAACACAAATAGGGTGATAAATCTTATTGATCCATATGGTCAGACTGAGCTGATTTCTGGTTGGCAAGAAATAGACATGCAATTGCCAGCAATTTCTAATCTCTCTACATAAAATACATTTGGGTGTTCTTCACGAGCACCTTGATGTTTCCAATCGGGTGTTTGCAGGAAAGGGTCACATTCAAATAAACATGAGATTGTTCATGCTCATGAAATAAAAAAGAGACTGGTTCAGTATCACAATTTACCTTTTGGGGATCTGCTGGTGTCAACTTGCTGATGAAGACCTGCTGATACTCATAAGCAGAACCCATTGCGACCCTGTGCCAGAGTCTTGTATATGCAAATGCCACCATCTGTAGGGGTAGAGGAGCTGAGAAAAGTATTTGCCAGCCAGCTAAGCTACAACTCTCAGACTCGCCAGCTGATAAAACAGTCAAGGTCTTTGAATATTTATCCATGTCTTCTAAGATCATTAATAATATTTTTGAAAAACAATTATCGATCTGGAAACAATGTGACCTAATTTCTCTGTAACTCTGCAAAAGAAATGTTTTGACTTAAACTATGTAACATGATGGATGTCAGACAAGTAATGGGAGAACAGCCCATAAAGTACCTGCTCGAGTTTATGGAGTGACATATAACAAGTTGGAACTATTCACTATCATGCTTCATTCCTTAGTAGTAAAATTTTAAACTGAAGACTTGGGTAAACCTAATCTATTTGAGGTGAATTAAATTTAAATCACCCTTCTCCCTCACAGCAATGGGTCTCCATTCAAATGAATGGAGGTACAGTTTGCATTTGTTTTCCAAGCAGATTCTGCCTACAAGACCTATTGAATGCCACTCCTTTCAATGCTGAACTCCTTTCAATGTTGAGTGTGTGTGAGGAATAGCATCGAGTGTAGGTGGGAATCTAGAACAGCAGCATTCACAAAAGTAAATTCTAGAATTTCTATGTATTTCTTGACGAAATATGAAGTAATACACAAATCAAATTTGTTAATGAAACAACATATCTCTGCCAGGTGAAGTACTGTATTAGACTAATGGAGCACCGGCCAGATTTCAGAGCACGTACAATGTCTAATCCAAAATCTGTCTTATTTTTTTCACAGCATTTATGATGTGCCCTGCATACAAGGAGTTCATGGAATATATATTTGCATGTGTGTGTGTGTGTGTGTGTGTGTGTGTGTGTGTGTGTGTGTGTGTGTGTGTGTGTGTGTGTGTGTGTGTGTGTGTGTGTGTGTGTGTGTGTGTGTGTGTGTGTGTGTGTGTGTGTGTGTGTGTGTGGATATATTTGGATGAGAATTCAATTGAATACTTAGTGATTCCCAAACATGGGGTTTTGAGGTTATGACACTGGCAAGTTGACCATGTTGGATAAACTTGTATGGTGAGTTGGGGATGGGATTTGGCAGAGGGTTTTGCGGGAGATGGATCAGGATAATGTGAGCCGCCTTGCGGCATTTTGTACTCCCGTTCCGGGATGCACCAAAGCGGTGCCTGTTCGGGCTGCTCTTGCACACTTTTCACTTCCTTGCCCTCATCAGTCATCCATACATACCATAATGGTGAGTAACGCTGACAATGACCGCCGTCACTGCATAGCTCACATGCATCACTGCCATCGATCCCTGCACTGGCCGTTGTGTTGATAAGGGGTCAGATTTGAAAGAAACAAGTCTGTACACAAGGGTTTGCAATGAAACATAACTTTTATTATAACACAACAATTAATAGAAGTGTTCAGGAAAATCATAGTGGGAATAACACACACACACACACACACACACACACACACACACACACAACCACACACACACATGCACAAGCACACACACGCACACACACACGCACACACACACACGCACACACACACGCATCCACACATGCACACACACACACGCACACATGCACACACATGCACGCACACACGCACACACACACACGCACACACACGCGCGCGCACACACACGCGCACACACACACACACACACACACACACACAATTGAGAAAATTGTCATTGGCCCATTTCCTTTAAAGTTATGAAACCGTTCACATAACGAGTCAATTAGATATGATTAAAACAATAGTTTTCAAACTTTTTCTTTGCACACGCGTATCACCTTAAGTGATCCCTTACTAATCACCACTATCTATCATTGGGGGCTGGTGGTGGGCTGTCGGGGGAAAGTGGGGTGGTGGGCTTCAGACTGTTCAAACTGAGGACAAACCCACAGACCAGCTTGTTCAAGCACGAGGTGACTAGAGACACCTGAGGACAGCCGAGAGCGGAGTGGTGATCAATGTGGTGGATGGTCTTTTATCACAAGGCCACTCCCTAACATTAATCTCCTCTCCCTTAATATCTGAAGGTCTTGAATATATTCAGTAACACCCTTCTTCTGCAGAGTTCCAGATTCAGTACCTGTTCATAACATACTTTCATCTTATTCATGAATGATCAAGCCCTATTTTGATAGACCAACAGCCACCTCACATCTGTCTTGTCAAGACAATAACATATGCACTTATAAATAAAATCATCTCTCATTCTCCTCCCAGCAACACATCAGTGCTTCACCCACCTAACGAAATGGTGAGTCTAGTAGAAGATGCATCACTATTTCCCTACCAGCTCATTTCATCTCCAGCTGCAGCCATTTCATCTACAGTTCAGTTCAGAATTCTGCATTTACGGGAGCATGCATAGACATCTGAGATAGGCTAAACCCCAAGTGCCTGCTGATTCCCTAGGCAACTACTCACTGTCAGCCAGGTCATTAAATTTGATGTATATTGAGGGCCACCAGGAGAGAGCAGGACAACAGTATTATAGTAAAAAAGATTTTTCCTGTTGTCCTACTTGCATGTTTTGTCTAAGTTTTAAATGCTTACCCGTAAATACACTTAAAAAATAATATGATACACATACACATCCTTGCCCAAGTTGGTCCTGGATTGCCCTTTTACACAGATGACATTCTGGGGATGGCATCGCACCTACTGCCAGAAAATAGCTGGGACTGGAATGACCCCACCATTCCTTCTCAGTGCTCTTTGCACAGCAGGCATAGCATTAAAAAAAGTAAAAATATCCCAGAATGAAGAGGCTGTGTAAAAGTCTCTAGTGTGAACATAATTATAGGAAATGCTGAGCTGGAGATTCTTCAGAAGAGCACTGTTTTGGCAACTATATGCCGTTAGGCCTTTGGCAGATGAGAACTGGCCAGGAGAACAGTAATATCTCCAGTAGTTACAGTGATTCCCAGCCTTAATTTTATTGCTACTAAAACCTTTCTGGCAGCTTTGGGTAACATGTGCCAGACTGGTTAATCTCAAGTTCAAATTAACCAGGATCACAAGTGCTGGAAGGGATTCTCCATGTACCCTGTGGAATAAGAAGAAAAAAAGCAGTTTTGTTCTGTGGTCCAGCATGGCGCACATCCTCCATTAAGAGTAACTGATAGGTGTAGTTAAAGTTCCATATGTTATCCACCCACCCCAACTAAACATGGATTCAGTCTCGATATTCGACTTGTGTGCCATTTAAACATGAATAACAGAAAGCCATGATCTGCAACAATTGATTAGTAATGATGCATCCTAGGCTTCCAGGACTAATGGGTTGTTGCAATACTCTTTTATTAGAGGACCATACCTCCTTGTAGAATTCATGAAAAAATCTAATAAAACTGTGATAAAGAACAAGAAAGTTTTTCTAGTGCTGACCTATTTAGCCCTCAATTAATGCCAATCAAACAGATGATTCTATTACTTAAAACATCATTATTTGTTGGATCTTGCGATACAAGAGTTGACTATCATATTTCCTTCCTTCCTTTCTTCCCACATTAAAACAATAGTTTTCAAACTTTTTCTTTGCACACACGTATCACCTTAAGTGGTCCCTTACTAATCACCACTATCTATCATTGGGGGCTGGTGGTGGGCTGTTGGGGGAAAGTGGGGTGGTGGGCTTCAGACTGTTCAAACTGAGGACAAACCCACAGACCAGCTTGTTCAAGCACGAGGTGACTAGAGACACCTGTTTGAAGAGCAGTGGCACACAGTTGTGATGAGTTTATGGTTCCAGACAATGGTATTAGGTGGTATCTTAATGGTACAATTAAAGGATCATTTGGTACATGAGTTCATGAAATAATTGGCAATAGGGCAATCTTTGTAGGAGCAGTTTCTCAGTTCAATAGCAAATTATTTTATACTGTACATCCTTGACCTGTTCTCAAGATCTTCAAAATTAAAAAAAAAATCTAAGCAAGATCAAAATGTAGAACTTTTATAATAAAGCCTTACTTTAGATCACACATGTCAAACTCAGGCCCACGGGCCAAATTTGGCCCGTGATATAATTATATTTGGCCCACAAGATCATATCAAATATGTATTAGAGCTGGCCGCCGCACCAGTATAGCGCATGCACAGCTAATGCCACAAATCCCAGAATGCTTTGCAAATGCATTGGCGCCGGCCCGTCAGCCCGCAAATCGCCCCCACCTCCTCTCTTTACTTTCGTTAACATCTGCGACCTGTCACCTAACTCACCCCTTATGAAAAATGGCCAAACGAAAGACAGAAAACAGGACCTTTCAAGACAGGTGGGAGGCAGACTATATGTTCATCATTTTAAAAGACAAACCTGTTTGTCATTGAAGCAAGTTGTTATGTTTTTGACTTGTTGGCTTGTAAAAAAAAATACATTTAAAAGGAGCTTAAAGGTTATAGAGAAATATTATTTATTGAATATTTTATTTCTCATTTGTTAATGCTTCTTCTGGAAAGAGTTTAACCAAAACTATTATTAAACATTTATTTTAATAAGAAAAGGTTTAACATTACATATGTTGAAAGAAGAGAAAACATGCAGATGTTGTTGAAAATTTTCAATAAATATTTAGTTTGGCCCATGACTTAGTCCAAGTTTTTAATTTTGGCCCTCTGTGAATTTGAATTTGACATCCCTGTTTTAGAGCTTGGGTTGTGTTATTTGTGAATGACCACAAGTTGTACTACTAGGCAGAGAAATAGTGTTGAGTCCAAAGTTTATTGACTGTCTTCAGTCTATGAACCTCATTCATATGATTCTTCAAAATTCATTGGTATTGGTGATACCTCAGATATTGCCAGATGAGCAGATTAACTGAGCCTGATTTATTCTTGACAGATATCAGAGAGTTTAAAGTAAGAGTACGTGAAAAACTACAAGAGCTGGGTTGATAGCAACATTCCTGATTGGAGGCTGACCTCACACATCCTCTGATAATTCTTCAATCAGGCCTGATGGCCATACTCTACTGTTCTGTGTACAAAAGTAAGCCATATGTGGTTTGCAAACTTTGTCACCCACACCATGCCTGCTAGTTTTTAAGCAAGTTTGATTTGCTCCCGTAGTTCAAAGATGTTGTTGGCAATAAGTGTACAATCAAGTGTAAACTATGGGCATTTTGGGATCTGGCCAAGAGTGATGGGCTGTCTGCAGAATTGTATATTTTATTATTCTCCTGTAGCAGCAATGTTCAGGTGAACTGTTGAGACTATACCTGGTAGGATTTGGATGAAACCTTCATTAATTAAAAAAAAATCTGAAATTCAAGTAAATGTAACTCCTCAGTTCATGCCAGATAAATAAAATGCAGACCTGATTGTGGGCTGCAAAGATTTGGCAGTCAGTTTATGCAAAGAAAGAGGACATTATGGATAGAGGTCATTGATGTATATAAGCTACGGAGCGGATAGAAAAATTGGAACTTACCTTTCAGACTGCAGCCTTAAAAGGCTGCTCCAGCTTCCCATTCATATCCAGAGGTGCCTTGTAGTGCCCTCCAGATCCAACAGAGGTGGGGCGATTGGTGCCGTAGCGCTACCTGTCATCAATACATGGCAGAACAATGGCTGTCTTCCCTGTGCTCCAGCTTCCCCCCTGCTCTATGGTTCCCAGAACAGTTCTAGCTGTGTGGGGGTAGGGAAGATAGCCATTACTCTACCACATTTTGAGTTACAGAGAGCAGCCCTGAAGGCCGAAGCAGCCCGATGTGGTTGTCCCAGCCCGTACCGGCTGCCCCCTGATGGCCCCTACTGCCCTGCCCCATCAGCCTGCCCTAAACAGCCGCTTAGCGTGGCCGTACGTTCAGATTGATCAGAAGAGGGCTGTGCTACGGAGATTATCCCTCTCAGAGAGGGGTTGGAATATATGGCTTGGAGATGGCCTCTGAACATTTATGCATTTTGGCAGAGTTTCTCCGCCTTTACATCTCAACTTTTGGGCTATCTGAAATGGCCTTAAGTTAACAAAAGCTGACCCCTATATACTGTAAGCCTATTATTGATTGTTGGTGCGAGAACACAGCCTTGCTTCACGCCATTGTTAATGGAGAAGGGTTCAGAGAGCTCATTGCTGTATCTGACCCGACCTTGTTGGTTTTCGTGCAGTTGGATAATCATGTTGAGGAACTTTGGGGGACATCCGATGCGCTCTAGTATTTGCTAAAGCCCTTTCCTGCTCACGGTGTCGAAGGCTTTGGTGAGGTCAACAAAGGTGATGTAGAGTCCTTTGTTTTGTTCTCTGCACTTTTCTTGGAGCTGTCTGAGGGCAAAGACCATGTCAGTGGTTCCTCTGTTTGCGCAAAAGCCGCACTGTGATTCTGGGAGAATATTCTCGGCGACACTAGGTATTATTCTATTTAGTAGAATCCTAGCGAAGATTTTGCCTGCAATGGAGAGCAACATGATTCCCCTGTAGTTTGAGCAGTCTGATTTCTCGCCTTTGTTTTTGTACAGGGTGATGATGGTTGCATCACGAAGATCCTGAGGCAGTTTACCTTGGTCCCAACAAAGCTTGAAAAACTCATGCAGTTTGGCATGCAGAGTTTTGCCGCCAGCCTTCCAGACTTCTGGGGGGATTCGATCCATACCTGCTGCTTTGCCATTTTTCAGTTGTTCGATTGCCTTATATGTCTCATCCAGGGTGGGAACCTCATCCAGCTCTAGCCTTAGGGGCTGTTGAGGGAGCTGGAGCAGGGCGGAATCTTGGACTGAGCAGTTGGCACTGAAAAGAGATTGGAAGTGTTCTGACCATCGGTTGAGGATGGAGATCTTGTCGCTGAGGAGGACTTTGCCGTCTGAGCTGCGCAGCGGGCTTTGGACTTGGGGTGAGGGGCCGTACACAGCCTTTAGAGCCTCGTAGAAACCCCTGAAGTCGCCAATGTCCGCGCTGAGCTGTGTTCGTTTGGCGAGGCTAGTCCACCACTCATTTTGGATCTCCCGGAGTTTGCGCTGAAGATGGCTGCATGCGCGACGGAAGGCTTGTTTCTTCTCTGGACAGGACGGCTTTGTAAGGTGAGCCTGGTGGGCAGCTCGCTTCTTTGCCAGCAGCTCCTGGATTTCCTGGCTGTTTTCGTCAAACCAGTCCTTGTTTTTCCTGGAGGAGAAGCCCAGTACCTCTTCAGTGGATTGCAGTATGGTAGTCTTCAACTGATCCCAGAGGGTTTCAGGGGACGGGTCCGTGAGGCGGGTTGCAATGTCGAGCTTTGCTTTGAGGTTTGCCTGGAAGTTTCCTCTCGCTTCGTCTGACTGCAGGTTTCCAACATTGAACCTCTTTTCAATCTTCTTCAGCATGATGCTGAACCAAGCCATGAAAGACCCCAACAATGAAGACGCTGTTTACATCCGGTACCGCACGGATGGCAGTCTCTTCAATCTGAGGCGCCTGCAAGCTCACACCAAGACACAAGAGAAACTTGTCCGTGAACTACTCTTTGCAGATGATGCCGCTTTAGTTGCCCATTCAGAGTCAGCTCTTCAGCGCTTGACGTCCTGCTTTGCGGAAACTGCCAAAATGTTTGGCCTGGAAGTCAGCCTGAAGAAAACTGAGGTCCTCCATCAGCCAGCTCACCACCATGACTACCCGCCCCCCCACATCTCCATCGGGCACACAAAACTCAAAACGGTCAACCAGTTTACCTATCTCGGCTGCACCATTTCATCAGATGCAAGGATCGACAATGAGATAGACAACAGACTCGCCAAGGCAAATAGCGCCTTTGGAAGACTACACAAAAGAGTCTGGAAAAACAACCAACTGAAAAACCTCACAAAGATAAGCGTATACAGAGCCGTTGTCATACCCACACTCCTGTTCGGCTCCGAATCATGGGTCCTCTACCGGCACCACCTACGGCTCCTAGAACGCTTCCACCAGCGTTGTCTCCGCTCCATCCTCAACATCCATTGGAGCGCTTACACCCCTAACGTCGAAGTACTCGAGATGGCAGAGGTCGACAGCATCGAGTCCACGCTGCTGAAGATCCAGCTGCGCTGGATGGGTCACGTCTCCAGAATGGAGGACCATCGCCTTCCCAAGATCATGTTATATGGCGAGCTCTCCACTGGCCACCGTGACAGAGGTGCACCAAAGAAAAGGTACAAGGACTGCCTAAAGAAATCTCTTGGTGCCTGCCACATTGACCACCGCCAGTGGGCTGATAACGCCTCAAACCGTGCATCTTGGCGCCTCACAGTTTGGCGGGCAGCAACCTCCTTTGAAGAAGACCGCAGAGCCCACCTCACTGACAAAAGGCAAAGGAGGAAAAACCCAACACCCAACCCCAACCCACCAATTTTCCCCTGCAACCGCTGCAATCGTGTCTGCCTGTCCCGCATCGGACTTGTCAGCCACAAACGAGCCTGCAGCTGACGTGGACTTTTTACCCCCTCCATAAATCTTCGTCCGCGAAGCCAAGCCAAAGAAAAAGATTATTGATTGTCCATGACAATGGATTCTTTCTGTTGAATAAACACTGAATTGCTGTTTGCTAATTATTGACTTGATCTGTCACAATGTATTCTTCAAATGGATAATGCTGAATTAATGGTTTTTGTGTCAGGGGCTTATCATACTTAAGAGAATTGAAGGCACTATGAAAATAATCAAATGATTTTCCAAGATAGATATTAATTAATGTTTCAACAATAATCTTAAAATTTTGACCCTAAGGTTTCTGACTCCTGACACAATGTAAGTTTAGATACCACTATTAATTCAAATTTAAATGGACTATTGATCTGATTGTGCAGGCATTTCTTGGGTTATTGGTAATAAATAATGTCAAGAAATTGAGACTTCTACTGACCAATCCATCAAGGGTAAATTGGACCAGCGCTGCTGCTGGAATGAAGTTTTGGACAGGTGGCAGGTAACTGAAGAGTTTCCAGATATTTTAAACAAAACTAAATGAGGATATAGTTCAAATGAGTGCACTAGAACAGATTCACTGAATGGTTCAAAACTTATGATATAATGACCATTTACTTAGTAATAACTGCACCAAATGTATGATACACAGTGGATAATTTACTGGTCTATATTGAACTGAAGATACGAGTTCAAATCCTCGAATGGCAGGCAGGGAAAGTAAATTGAATTATTTATTCAACTGGAATTACAAAGTTTACTGTTAAGAATGGTGACCATGAAACCACTGGATTGTTGAAAAATAAACATATTTTATTCATTCAGAGAGGAAATTTATTCATCCTATGCTGTTGGGCCCATTGTTTAAATTAATTTCTCTGGATTTTGGTATCTTTGGTAAAGCCAGCATGTCTTGTCCATCCCTAATTACCAGGAGAAGTTCGTGATGAGCTGCCTACTTGAAACATTGTTATGTTCCTGGTGAAGGCATTCCCCTAGTGTTGTTGGGGATGGAGTTCGGTGACAATGAAGGAACAGCATTGTTTTTCTCAGTCAATAATATGTAGCTTGGAAGGGTGGCTCCAGACCCACAGTAGTATGTTTGACTCATTACAATTCTTTGGGCTAGCGAGTCACTCAGTTCTTGGCGAGAGATGGGCAATAACTTTAGACCTTACCACTGTCATCCAGGTTCCATGAATGAATTAAAGGAAGAAAAAAATTGTTGTATTGCCTGCACACATTTGACATTGAAAGAAGTTCACTGTACACCATCAAATTGACTCTCAGGCTGGAACTCTCAGGCTCTGTATCAAGACTGTGTTTGAGAACTGCTTCAGTCAGATAATGACTTTCATGTTTGTGGCACTGTTGATTAAGGCCATGTGTATACTCCTGATCCATGGTCTTAAGGTTCTCTGTACTGAAGTCTCTTCTCCATTTCAGCTGTCAAGGACCAGGGATTCCCAGGAGTCTGTGGAGATGTTGCATTTTGAAAAGAGATTTTGAGAAGAGTTTTGTAATCTCTTTACATGAAAAATCTGTGAATAGACCATCTATCTGATTGAGATCAGACACGCGATCAACATGGTGTGCTCAACAGATCTGGATCAGGATAATTGGAGCCTTAATATTGGGGATGAGGTACTTGGAGAGGGCGGTTACCTGGAAATCAAATATGTTCCAGTGACTTGAGGAGCCTGTTTTGGGTAGTTTCAGTTTTAGAAGCCCATTACAAGTCATTGTAATGTAGCAGGCCATGTGCATTATGCTGAATATGAGGTCTTGATCTTCGGACATTTTTTTTCTTTTTGATCGCCAAAGTTTGCCTTAGCATTTTGAGGCAATTGCTAATGCCTATAATCTAATCATGTGTTGTTGTTTGGAGAGTACATGTTCCCTGGGAAAGTGGAAGAATGAGGGGAGATTTGATAGTATGCAAAATTATGATGGGTATAGATAGAATAAATGCAAGCAGGCTTAGGTTAGGCGAAATTAAAAAAAAACTAAAGGGTATGAGTTAAGGTTGAAAGGGTAAAAATTTAAAAGGAATTTTAGGGGGAACTTCTTCACACAGAGAGTAATGTTAATGTGGAGTGAGCTGCCAGCTGAATTGGTAAATTTTGGCTCAATTTTGATATTTAAGAAGAATTTGGACAGGTACATGAATGGGAGGGGTATGGAGGGATATGATCTGGGTGAAGGTAAGTGGAAGTAGGCACAATAAATTACTGCAATGTCTAAGGTTTGATAAGATCTTTGAAAGAAGAATTTGGACAGGTACGTGAATGGGAGGGGTATGGAGGGATATGATCTGGGTGAAGGTAAGTGGGAGTAGGCAGTATAAATTTTGGCACAGAGCTTGTTTCTGTGCTGCAATGTTTAAGGTTTGATAAGATCTTTGACACTGAAGATAATTCTCCTGGTCTTTGATAATGTATGAACTCTATGACATTCCACCTGAGAGAATGGGGATAGGATGGGGGCTCACTTTAATATCTTATATAAATAGCTTGTCACTGCAGCAACTGTTTACTGTCACCACTAATCATGTAGAGCAAAATAAAAGCAAACAATATATTAAAAGATTATGCTCTCTGGGGGAATTCACCCACTACACATTGTTTTTTTTTATCCCCAAAGATACCTTTCACTATGACGAATCACAATTTATTGTTAGGAACATATCGCAAAATTTGTTGTTTTGCAGTAGCACCACAGTGCAAACATTTATCTAAAACACCTTACAAAATAAATAAAAAAATAGTGCAAGAAAAAGACAAAGTAAGGTTGTGTCATTGGTTCATTGTTCATTCAAGAATCTGATGGCAGTGGGGAAGAATCTGTCCTTGAGCCGCTAAGTGCTCATCTTCAGGCTCCTGGCTCCTGTACCTTTATCCTGATGGTAACAGAGACGGACCATGAATTTGAGATTGGGGTGGAAGTTGGCTGCAAAGTGGATCAAGTCAACAAACTCATCATGGGTACAAGGCAGCACCAAAGTAGTCACTGATGCAGCAGAGGAAGAGTTGAGGGGTCTTGCCTGTGTGGGCTTGTAGCATGAATTGCACCATGTAGCCAACAAAATGTCAGGCATTGCTGGGGCCCATGCAGGCACCCATGGCTATCCCTTTAACCTGGAGAAAGTGTGATGAGCAAAGGAGAAATTATTAAGGGTGAAGACAAGTTCTGCCAGCTGGAGGAGGGTGGCCGTTGAGGGATACTGGTTGCTTCTATTGTCCAGAAAGAAATGATGGGCATTGAGGCCTTCAGTATGGGGAATGGAGGTGTACAGGGATTGGATGTCTATGGTAAATATGAAATGATCGAGTTCAGGGAACTAGAAATTGTTGAAGTGATGGAGGGTATGTGAAGTGCCTCAGATGTAGGTAGGGAGGGACTGGACGAGGGGGGAAAAACAGAGTCAAGCTAAGTGGAAACTAATTTGGTGAGGCAGGAGCACGCCAAAAATGAATGAGTCTGGGGGGGGGGGGGTCAGTTGGGTTTTTAGATCTTGGGTAGGAGGTAGAAACTTACGGTAGGGGGTTGGGAAACAATAAGGTTGGAGGCCGTGCCAGGGAGATGACCGGAAATTGTGAGTTCAGAGATAGTGCGTGATAAATTGGTCTGATGAGATTTGGTGGAGTCCTACTGGAGGGGTAAGCAGGAGGAGGTGTTTGAGAGTTGGTTTTAGCCAGATGGAGGTTAGTGTACAGACCACCATAGTGTCACTCTTGTCTGCAGGCTTGGATTGGTGTGGGGAGAGTGAAGGGCCTGGTGTTCCAAGGGGGTGAAATGGAATGAGTGAGGGGAATAATGAAGTCAATACATGAGATGGCAACTACCATGGTAGCAGTTGGAAATATAAAGGTTCAGAGCAGGAATAAAGGTGTGCAGGAGGAGGAAGACATTTTAAATCAAAGGAAGGTGTCTGTAGTGGAGGGGTGGAGAGTTATGGTTGTGGAAGTAGGCATGGAGATGGAGCCGACAGAAGAAAAGTTAAACCTCAAGTCGTGTGTGGAACTCGTTAAGGTGTGGGCGAAGGGGATGAAGGTGAGGCTTCTACTGAGGATAGAGCGTTCAGTCTCTGAAAGGGGAAGGTCGGAGGGAATTGTGAAGACCAGGCAGGAGTTAGGGGGATGTTGGATGTGGAGGATGTCAAGGAGGGGAGGAGGATGAAGTGGATCAGAAGATGGAGGGTAGGAAGGGTCCAAGAGAGAAATGTTTGAGGGTCAAGAGAAAGAGGCTTGAGCGCTCCTGGAGCCAGGGTGGGAGTTCACGATAGAGGTTCGGTCCGGGGCCAAGGTGGAAATCCATGTCTGAAGCTCGGTTCTGCCAGTCGCCAAGTTCAGGATGTAAGTTCATGTCGGAGGCTCGATCCTGTATGTTACCAGGGCTGAAACAGAGACCTGCCTGTGCAGCCCGGTCCGGTGATAGCTTGGAGCTTAACCACTGAATATGCATTAAAAAAATAATTGTCTGTGCACAGTGACTCCAACTGCTGAGGTTGGGATGAGCTTGGATTTTGCAAAATGCACATGTGGAATTTTCTCATTAGTCCTGTAGATTCATTCTATTGCATCAAGAAGCTTATTGGAGGTGAGTAGCAGCCCTGCATGGCACTAGTTACCAGTCTGCATGGACAACAGTTCAATTTTTGACACTCATCCAAAAGGTGAAAGCGAGTCCATTTTGGCAGGTAGGCAAATGTGAGGAAGGCTTTCTACAATCTCACTAAATTCTCATGGTCAAAGGTATCGATGAGGTTGAAAAAGACACAGTGTAATGGTTGTATCCCCCTAGTGAGTGTCCCCTGTTCATTTCCCTTTCCCTTTCTGTGCTATGATGAGCAGAAAGCAGTTGTACTGGTGACAGGCTGTAAAAATTAAGCCCTTCCTGCTCTCTCAGCTGGATGTAATAGAATTCGTGTATTATTCATTGATAGGAGAATTATATTTTGTGTCATGGTCAATATGCATTTCCAAGTAACAACAAGAAAGTAGATTATCTGGTCATTACAGCTATTTCTAGTTCTGTGATGTGCAAAAATTGGCCATTACATCCTCTACATTGCAACAGTGACTACACTTCAAAAGTCATGGTGTTTTAGAATGATTGGATGTTTTACTCACATCACTTATGCAAGTTATGGGTTTATTTTCACTCTCCATTGCTATTTAACATTGCACTTGCAACAAATATAGAGGGCAATGAGATGACTTCAGGAGGTGGAGTTAAGGATTTCATCTGGGAACGCTGCAGGCAATCCTACAGCACACTTGGGCTTTCATAGTCTCAGTTGCGTGCGAGGCAAATCATAGTGGAATTTGTGCAGCTTCTGAACACCTTCACAAGGATGATCCAACACCATATCACTGCACACATTGAACAGATTAATCCCCTGGAGAACTGCTTTGCCATGGTACAACAATGCAAATTATCTACATTATTTATCTGAGGGCAGCTACTAACAACTTCCACTCATTGTGGAGAGCAGGGAAAGATGGCACTAAATCAAAATGTGACACTCACGGAGGAAATTCAGTACTCCAGGGGCTGACAAGGGAAAATGACTTCAGAGGAGTTCTGATTAGCAATATGGGCAGAAATTTCGTGCAGAAAATGCCTTTTTTTCTTTTTATGTTTTAATACCTTAATGTTGAAAAATACAGCATTAGGTACACAAAAGAGTCTGGAAAAACAACCAACTGAAAAACCTCACAAAGATAAGCGTATACAGAGCCGTTGTCATACCCACACTCCTGTTCGGCTCCGAATCATGGGTCCTCTACCGGCACCACCTACGGCTCCTAGAACGCTTCCACCAGCGTTGTCTCCGCTCCATCCTCAACATCCATTGGAGCGCTCACACCCCTAACGTCGAGGTACTCGAGATGGCAGAGGTCGACAGCATCGAGTCCACGCTGCTGAAGATCCAGCTGCGCTGGATGGGTCACGTCTCCAGAATGGAGGACCATCGCCTTCCCAAGATCGTATTATATGGCGAGCTCTCCACTGGCCACCGTGACAGAGGTGCACCAAAGAAAAGGTACAAGGACTGCCTAAAGAAATCTCGGTGCCTGCCACATTGACCACCGCCAGTGGGCTGATAACGCCTCAAACCGTGCATCTTGGCGCCTCACAGTTTGGCGGGCAGCAGCCTCCTTTGAAGAAGACCGCAGAGCCCACCTCACTGACAAAAGGCAAAGGAGGAAAAACCCAACACCCAACCCCAACCAACCAATTTTCCCTTGCAACCGCTGCAATCGTGTCTGCCTGTCCCGCATCGGACTGGTCAGCCACAAACGAGCCTGCAGCTGACGTGGACTTTTTTACCCCCTCCATAAATCTTCGTCCGCGAAGCCAAGCCAAAGAGGGACATTGTACAAGAAAATCAGGATCTGGCAAAGCTTGTAAGGCGTATCCCGGACCACCCATCAACGCATTCCAATTATCTCCAAAATTCGGAAGTGATTTTTTTTCTTTAGTCTGGGTGGGATGGGGGGGGGGGCAGGGGGAAAATGGTTGATATTTGAAATTGCTGAATCATTTTGTATGATCCATCCTATGGAGCATTAGCATATTAGTGTCTGATTAGGATAGTCCTGACATGCTGTCTTGAGACTGAATCTTTCTCTGTCAACTTTGCTTGATCCAGATGTGCAGGGAAATCATCCTTCATTGCCTCTTTATATAATAATCTTGATACCCAGCCATGCTCTCTTCACACTGCTACCATCGGGAAGGAGGTATAGGAGCCTGAAGATGAATGCCCACAGCAGCACAAAAAACAGCTTCTTCCTCTCAACCATCAGACTTCTGAATGGACAATGAACCACTTCCTCTTCTATTGGCACAAATTTATTTTTTAGATGTAATTTATATCTGTCACAAAACAACAAATTTCATGACATGTTCATGATGATCAATTCTGTTTTAATTCTGAATTCCATTCCATTTGAGATTACATTTGGATATTTGGTACACACATTCCCATTCCTGCATATTTCAGGCCACCCTTGAGAGTATTGCCTTTGGCTGAGAAATGACTGAGGAGGGGTTGTGGTTATTGTGAATACTTATCAAGAACTGGTTGAATCTTGTGATCACAAATATGAATGTCGGGGGGGGGGGGGGGGGGCGTGCGACAAGATGGCGTAGAGTCTAGACGTGCAATCTCGATCTCTCTGGCCAGACTTTTAAATACCCATTTTTTAACCCTTTGTTTTCAAGTTTAAACTTTTTAAATTTTAGTTTAAAGTATTAAGGAATTATTATGGCCACTAATGGTAAAAAGACTAAACCTCAAGTTCAAAAGAAGTTACATTTTCGAAGTGCTGAAGATTTTGGGCCTAGACGACTTGATACAGCCCCAGGCTCAATTTCTTCATTGTCTAAACCCCAAAGATCGCCTGTGGGGGCTGAAAAAAAGATCTATTGCTCACTAAATGAAGGATGGCGCTGGAATTACCCATTCTCCGGAAGAAGGTGCGTGTTCCCAAGGAGTGGACCCCGATTTGGAAAGCCTTTCGATTTCAACGGAGGGAGCACGCAGGAAGACGACTCCATTGTTGGAAATGCATCAGGTAGCATTTCAATCTGAAGAAATCATTTTTCTTCGTGAATTGATGAAAAACAACGAGATAAGGGGGGAGACCAGTGGCGACCCCCTGAGGAAGTCAGGGTGCTGTCGCTGGGAGTCCAGACTCGCAGTAAACCTTTTAAAATTCCTTCTGTTGAATTGCAGCAGGAGCTGCAGTTACCTTGTTCTACCACTATGTCAGTGAGAGCAGAGCTGAGCTTTACTGACTAACAGTGGATGCAATTGAATAAAATTATCCAAGCTGTTATAAAACCTTTGTTGACATCTCAAATGAACGAAATGGTTCATATGAATGCTGGTATAAGTTCAGAATTAAATATGGTTAAGACATGTGTGGATGCATCTTATGAAGAATTTAAAAAATTCAGACTGCTCTTTTGGACTGTAAACAACAAGTAATTTCTAACACATAAAAAGTGTTGAAGATGGAAAAATCAGTCATAGAATTAGGAGAATGTGAGAAGGAGCTAGAAAGAAAAATAGATTATTTGGAGAATCAAAGCAGAAGGAATAATGTGAAAATTGTTGGTTAGCCGGAAGGTATAGAAGAACAAGATCCTCTTCATTTCTTTAAAGACTGGATTCCACAAATATTAGGGCAAGAATTTTTCTCTGGGGGATTAGCACTGGAAAGAGCCCATAGATCTTTAAGAAGAACACCCTCAGCTGGTCAACCACCGAAACCAGTAATAATTCGATGTTTGAGTTATTTGGATAGAGAAGCAATATTTTAACTTGCAGTACAAAATGCGAGAAAACGAAATCCCATTATTGATTCAGAATAGCAGAGTCTTTTTTTTATCCTGATCTGAGTCAAGAGGTCATTCAACGTCGACGTCGATTTAATCCAGTTAAAGAAGTTTTGTGGCATAAAGGTTATAAGTCTACTTTTCGTTACCCTGCAGTGTTGAAGGTGTTTTATGGAGACTATCAATTTTGTTTTTTTGAAACTGATCATAAAGCAATGATTTTTGCTGATTCATTGCCAGATATAAGAGGACAAAGACGTAGTTCATCATTATCTCCTAAAGAAAAATCTGGTTGCTCTGGAAATGGAAGAAATGGCAGAAATGGTAAAAATGGGAATGGAAAGAGTCCACCTCCTTCCGAAATGGGATCTTCAAGATTGGAATCTTCTGGATGAAAAGAAGAATTTTCTTATTCTATTTTTTCTTTTGTTATTATGATATTTTGATGTTACTGATTATTTGTCTGGGGAGGGAGAGATTTGCACTAAATTCTTTACTAGTCACCAGCCACTGATGGGTGACCCACACCCAAATTTGTTTAGGGGATTACTACCTTTTGGTAGTTTTTTTTGGAAGGGGGATTTTCTTTTTTTATATTATTTTTTAATTTTAATTTTTTCTTTTTTTTTAGTTTTTAATTTGTGATTTTTTTATTGGAGGGCCTATATACATTGATTTGAGTTTTTATATAAAGATATTATTGGTATTTAGTAATAATAATAGATATGTCAAAGTTGAGGTTTGCTACTTTTAATGTTCGAGGATTAAATAGTTCAATTAAACGTAAGCGAGTCTTGGTGTATATTAAGAAAATGAAAATTGATATTGCCATTTTACAATAAACACATTTGAATGTGAAGGAAAGTGTGAAATTAAAGAGGGACTGTGTTGGGCATGTATATTCTTCTTCATTTAATCCTAGAGCTAAAGGTATAGCAATTTTGATACATAAAAATTTATCTTTTGAATTACAATCAATGGAGGAAAAGGCAGGATGTATTCTGAAATTGAATTGTAAGATTTTTAGTGAAATTTGAACTTTACTTAATATTTATGCTCCAAATGCAGATGATGAAGTATTTATTTCAGATGCATTTTTATGGTTGGGTCAGGCTAATGATAAAATTTCAGTTGGTGGTGATTTTAATTGTGTTTTGGAACCTTTATTAGATAAATCTCTGAAGAAAGTTAAAAAATCCAAGATGGCAATTCAGGTCCAAACGTTGATGAAAGATTTTAATTTAGTAGATATTTGGAGACAGCTCAATCTGACAGAGAAAGATTTTTCCTTTTATTCATCTAGACATGAATCGTTTTCAAGGATTGACTTTTTTTTGTATCAGCATATTTACAAGGGAAAATACAACAAACGGAATATAAAAGTAGGGTGATTTCAGATCATTCTCTGTTATATATTACATATGAAACTTCTGAGAAAATTCAAATAGCTTATCATTGGAGATTTAATACAATGTTGTTAAAAAATATGGAATTTATTGATTTTTTGAAAAAAAAACAAATTAATTGTTTTTTGAAAGAAAATTCTAAATCTGTTCAAAGTAAGTTTGTATTATGGGATGCTATGAAAGCCTATTTGAGAGGACAAATAATTAGTTATATTTCTAAAATAGAAGGGAATCGATTAAATCAGTCTTGAATTAGAGAAACAGATCGATGAGTTAGAAAAGGAATTTCAGAAAGATGCTAGAGAAGATCAGAAAATTGAATTATCTAAGCTGAAATTGAAACATAATACTTTGCAATCTTATCAATTTGAATGTGTGATTAATAGGACTAAACAACAGTGTTATGAATGGGGAGAGAAAGCTCATAAGGTATTGGTGTTGCAATTAAAAAAAGAACAGATATCGAGGACTATTACTGCTGTTAGACGGAATTCTCTTATTACTTATAAAACTTGTGAGATTAATGTTGAGTTTTATTCATTTTATAAAAAGTTATATACATCTGAAGGACAACAGGAAACTGGATCGATTGATCTTTTTTTATCACAGTTGAATTTACCGATATTAGAGGATGGAGATATACAGGAGTTAAGAGAACCATTTACTGATTCAGAAATTAAAATGGCTATGCTGGAAATGCTGAACGGTAAATCGCCTGGTGATGATGGATTTTCAGTTGAATTTTATAAATTTTTTTATGATTATTTATCTACAGTGTTTGTGGATGTATTACATCAAGTTGGAGAAAATTATGAATTACTTGAGTCTTGTTCTAGTGCTTTAATTACAGTAATTCCTAAAAAAGATAGAGTCCTTTGAGAGTATCTTCATATAGCCCAATTTCATTGTTAAATGTAGATTATAAAATAATAGCTAAAATATTAGCGATTAGATTGGCTAAATTTTTACCAAAGTTGATTCATATTGATCAAACAGGTTTCATAAAGGATATGCTTCCGATAACATTTTGCGCGTGATTAGTTTGATTAATAGATTTTGAAAATCTTTAGATCATCCGATGGTGATGTCCTTAGATGCAGAAAAAGCATTTGATAGAGTTGAATGGAATTTCTTGTTTAAAGTTTTGGAGAAATTTAAGTTTGGTCCTTCTTTTATTGGTTGGATTAGGGCTCTATATAATAAACTGATAGCTAGAGTATTGACGAATGATTTGATTTCGGAATCTTTTAAGTTAACTCGATCAACTCGTCAAGGTTGTCCTTTATCACCAGCTTTGTTTGTGTTAGTGATTGAACATTTAGCACAGTTGATAAGACAAAATACACAGATACAATGTATGAAAGTTTTAGACGAGGAGTATAAAATTAATTTATTTGCTGATGATGTATTGGTGTATTTAACAAACCCAGCTCAGTCACTTTTTCATTTGAAGAAATGTTTAATACAATATAGATGTCTTTCTGGATATAACCATATAACCATATAACGATATACAGCACAGAACAGGCCAGTTTGGCCCTACTAATCCATGCCAGAACAAATCCCCACCCTCCCAGTCCCACTGATCAGCACCTGGTCTATACCCCTCCAATCCTCTCCCCTCCATGTAATTAAGGAAGTGCTCCTTAATAGACTTCTTGTTCCCTTCTTCATCATCATGAGTCACTCCTCTTCATCAGTTAATGGAATAGGATCATTCCCATTGTGATATCTAACAGAAACCAAATATAATACTGGCAACGCTCGGGAAGGCATAATGTTTGGTTACATTCTTAGGTATTTTTGGCCTATTAGTGGCTCAGACTTTGCTTTAACTATTTACAGACCATTTCAATTTAGTTTCAGGTCCAAGAAACTGCTTTAAGTCTTCTGCATCTTGAAATGTTGATCATGAAGCCAACAGAGCACCAAATATTTGAAGATGTTGGTAAACAAGAAAATCTGCAAATGCTGGCAGAGTGATGGAGAAACTCAGCAAGTCATACAGGATAGACAGAAAATAAAAGGCAGTTGATATTTCAGACACATGGAGGAGGGCAGGGGAAGGGAAAAGAGACTGGCTAACAGGTGAGATGGATACAGATAGGATAGAAAAGCTGAGGTAATTAGGGGGAGGGGGAGAGGGCAGCAGGCTAAGAAGGGTAGGTCTCTGATTAGAAAATGAAGTGGATTGGGAGCTGGAGGAAGGGAGATGTTACTACCCTATTACTCCTGTAAGATGTTCCTCCCCTGTTACAGTTAAAATCATTACCTTGTAGTGGGTTGTGCATGAGTGCAGCAAAAGAACTGAGACAGCAGGGTGTTAGTTTGTTCAGCACAACTGATTTACTTTGAAATTCTTGCTGCAGCCTTTAAGGCCGTCCAGAGCCCACTCCTTGCAATCAGAACTTGCATTATGCTGACATAAGTGTGTATGCGTACTTTCGGACTGTATCAGAAGAGAAGGACCCGCGACACCATCTTTGCCGCGGCTGCCCCACTGACTGTGTATGACAAGTGGGGCCAGTTCACCACTGCAATTATGTGTGCTGTCACAACCTCATCTTGGTTGCACAGTGCTGGGCTTTATTTAACACCTTGGTTACATGAAACATTTTAAGGAAATGTCTTCGGGAGCATAGTTTCTGAATAAAACTGCTTCTCTGTGCTGATTGTTGGAAAGACCTTTTTCCTGATTATAAATATTTGAGAGATGGGTCTATCCAGGCAAAGACCTTGCTCTCTTCAACAAACACATCTCGTGGCACAGGGAACAGGAATTTTTTTATTGCTGATGAATTGATTGAGAGTTTACTAATAGTCTCAGCAAAACTGAACAACCTTAATTTCTCTGGGCACCAAAATGATTGGCATCACCCAGCCAAACTAGAAATTTGACAAACACACCACATCATTTAACTTTGCTTGACTCTTCCACCATTTGAACCTGCAGCATTATTATAGATGCCTGGGCATCTATAATTGGCTTGGCATTTGGCTAAAACTTGTGTCCCTCAATACCAGAACATGAATCTGTGAGTGTATTTGCACATCTCTCCAGATACTTACCTAGATATATCTTGATCTATTTACATAATTTTATATATATGTATCTGTCTGTATGGATAGACATATATATATATATATATATATATATATATATATATCAATATATATATCATGTGTGTGTTATATACTTGACGCACACAAGTTATGATAGGGCTGCGTCCTGACAAAACAATCTTAAGTCAAAAAAAATTGTAAGTCAAAAAAGAATACAGGTATACCTTGTATAACACTGACAGTACTGTATCTGTCCCCACACTAACCCCACTGCCCCGCTCTCCCTGACAGTATTCTATCACTTCCCAAACTGATACTGCTGCCCTGCTCTCTCCCTACAACCCTTTAACATTCCCCATGCTAATCCTGCTGTCCTGCTCTCTCCAGACAGCATTGTGTCAGTCCTTGCAAGCTTTCTAACTGAACTAAAAGAAGTGATTGACCAAGGAGGCTATCAAGAATTCACCTTAGAGGAATTATGTTTATGTTCATTGGAAAAAAATCAACGATGTTTGCGATTACTTTACT